>NW_027315723.1:41711490-41746490 GCF_026437365.1 Eucyclogobius newberryi
GTGTCTCCTACTTTATGTTTCAAAGTGCCCATTACTCAGAGGAAAATTCAGAATGTTGGAAAGGATGTGGCAACCAGGAAACAAATCACTATCATGTGTTTTGGGATTGTCCTGTTGTTTGCATGTATTGGACAGAGATCAACAAAGCCTTACAGACAATGTATGACATCACCATCCCAATGGATTTCAGAACTATGGACACAATTGGCAGCTATTTCTGGAGCATCCTTCTGGCTGCAGCGAAAAAAGCAAGTTCTTACAGAAAAAGTATGACAAAATGCACCGGCGACCAAGGACTGGACTAATTTTATATTGGACATTTGTAATAAAATTAAAATAAAATAATAATAAAAATTACATTCGGACTTGACATGAAAATTAATACATTTGACAGACTTTGGACAAAACTGGACTTTTTCTTTGGGTTTCCTATGCCATAATTAGCTCGAGCCATGAAAAGACAAGAGCTCTTATTTTCGCCTGGTTTCTTATTAGGCCCCCGCCGAAGGACGAGAATCGTCCCGACGAGTGTGTGATAAGTGAGGGTAAAGAGTAAGTGGAAAGAGAGAAAGAAAAAGCAGGTTTAGAAATTTGGAAATGGGTGTTTCCTCTGTTAAGAGAAGAAGACAGAGGAAGACAGAGGGAAACAGAGGGGAAGACAGAGTGGAAGATGTGATGAGAGACAAAGGAAAGAAAGGAAAGTAGGCAACAAGGGGGAAAAAAGGGTTGATAAAAGAGATGTGCCTTATAACCAGGGGAAGGTTTAGGATTATTTTGATTTTTTAATACACATATAGACTTGCTAGAACAAACTAATACACAATGTTTGTAAAGCACCACATGAGCAGGTGTGAGAGATTGAGTTTGAAACTCACCTGAAGCACATATAGAAGATTAGCACATATTACATTAGATGGGCGATTTTATTCAGGCCACACCAACAGAGGAGATGTGAAATTTTATGTTAATACTCTAAATTGTGAACTGACCCTTATGGCCAGCTCAACGGGGAATTATTGAGATAATTATTATTGTTTGATGTATTTGTATTGCGCGCGCACACACACGCACACGCATGGAGACCAAACATTTAGAGTTTGAAACATTTGGAGTTTGAAACAAATGGTGGTAAAACAGATAGGTTTGGCAGTGTCGGATTACAGACACACAGGGTGGGGGCCCAGCGCCGTGGAAGGGGGGGCTCAGCCAGGGATGTGACCACTGAACTGTGAAAGGTCAAGAGGTGACATTGCGGAGTTGGAGTGACAGACGCAATTCCATCTCTTCCTTGATTACATCCTGGATTATTGAATGTTGTAAACTATCTGGATTATTGAATTTTGTTTAAATGTAGAAGTTTGAGAAATGGGCAAGGCCATTTATCAAATGGAGGGAGGTACGAGTAAACCAATATTCCGAATCAATAATTACTAAAAAAAAAAAAATTGTAAACAAGAAAACTGTTTGAAATACATTATACTGTCGAAAAGACAAGATCGTGTTGGAGATGTGGTGTTTACAGAGACGAGCCAAGTGGACGAGCAAAGTGGACGGAGCCACACCGTGTCGTCCTCACCAGGAGGGACGAGACCATGGGTGCAGCAGACAACACAGCACCAGATCCATAAGCAATCTACAAGACGCAGGACTTCGTTTGTATGAGTTTTGTCCAGAGTCTACGGTAGAGTACGATACTCTGCTACGATGAATGGACACAGAGACCACAGTGCGTAAAGTGCTATACTCTGCTACGATGAACGAGAGCGAGAGGCTACGGTGCGCAGAGTACCATACTCTGCGAAAAGAAATCAACAGTTATCATCATCATGGCGATGACGATAATATGGGTGCTGAACACCTGTATTATGCACCAGACAATCGGGACAATCGGGACAATCGGGACAATCGATCAACATACAATGGTGTGTCACAACTGTGTATACTGGTAAATGAAACATACACAGACCAGGAAAAATATAGGGAAGAAAAAAAGTGATCAACATGAAAGGTTATGAAATGTGTAATGTGAAATGTATAATGTACAATTGACATGACAGTAGCTGAAGAAACACAATGGCATATTGTTGCCACCATTGTTTATGCTAACTAAGAGATTTTTATCTGCTACAACATAACTACATGCAATGTTAATGAGATTATGAATTGAGATGGGAAATGTACCAGTTCATATGTGTCATAGGTGTGACCGAAGCGAGTAGCGGAAGGAGGTCTCTTAAGAAACCAAGCGAGGACGTATGGTGATGTGGGGACACAGTGCTGAGAGGACGTATGGTGGTGTGGGGACACTTGTGGGATGTTGTGCCTATGTATCCCTTTTGTGGCCAGCCATGGTCATAACAAAGACCAGCATCACCCAGAACCATACCGCAGGGTCAAGGTCGAGAGGTTAGTGGACAATCTGATCCCAGTAGCACCTGATACTACGTATTTGCTTCTATTGGGGTGTCCAGAGGTCAGTCCAGAGACTGACCAGAGAGCAGCGGGTTTAAGGGCTTTCCGCTTGTACTTCTATATTTCCCATCACACCGCACAGATTATAGACAAGATAAATTGTCTGTTTGTCAAATTACAGAGATTGACCAATCTGACTCAAAATTTAGGACAGTAATGCAGTAGAAATGTTGTGGGCCGAGAGAAAAGGAGTGTGTTCAATGTTGAGAACTGTGCATAAACTTTTTGAGTGTAAAAGTGTCATTTTAACACCAAAATGAAAGACATGTTGAAAACTGAAAAGAGTAATGTGTTTGGCGTATGAGACAGTAGACTAATGCTTTGATAAACAGGAGGGAAATGTGATAAAATGTGAATATATGATTGTATTTTATCTGCATAATAGTGATATTTTATCTGCATCATTAGTCTAAGAGAAGAACGGGTGTGTGACAAACTGCATTTGTGAAGGGGTCGTAAAGATGGGCCAAAGGATGTTTACCCGAGGGGGGGGGTGACAGCCCAGAGGCGTTTGGGTAATGTTTACCCAAGGCTTGATCTCTAGGAAAAATACCAGCTGTAAAACAAGTGCCTTGATGTGAAGCTGACCAATGAGAAATGTGACCCGCCTATTCCAGAATATCTAATAAAACCAACCAGCATGGGAAAAAACGGGGTGAGACGCAGGAGGGTCAGCCAGGCTGCTTACAACGGCCTGGCTGACGCAGCCCAGCGTTTTCTCCCAAGCTTGCCATACAAATGTCTGATATTTCTGTGTCGTTTCATATTCTAAGTTGAATTGTGTTCTCTATGTGTTAAGGAATAGCATCGGTGTATTGTCTGATTCCATGACAACGAGGGACTTATTAATATTGTATCCGGGGGCTGGAAAAACGAAAAAAATCAAGTAAGACGGATATGCTCGTGAGTGGTATAGAAAATTAGAACTCCTTGAGTTCTAATTTTGAGTGAAGGTTTTGTGTAAAAATATTGAAAGACGGCTCAGTAGTGCCACCTCAAAAATCAAATAACATGGGGCCAATGGGAGCCTGACGCAAAAAAAAAGTGACAGTAAAAATATGACGCTCACTCCAAAAAATACTTTATGGGAGAACATGTAAAAAATAATATTATGACCCTGCCCCAAGTCATACAGGAAGTCGACCATATTGGATCAAACACGATGCCGACAAAAGTGCACATCGTCGTACATTTGGCATTTTCTCTTACATTTTTCATCGAAAACATTTCAAACTTGGCTACAAGACACAAAACCCATGAGCAATGAAATGTGTTAAATCTGAAGCTGATACGTTTTTGGGTATGGTCATCGTGAAGTTTAAACAAAGTTTTAAGTTTCTTAAAAAAAAAATTTGGGGAAGATTTTGATTTCGCGTTTGTGGAGATTTCAAAGCTGAACGCAATGATATGCAAATGTAGTGGCTAGCTAATAATATGGCTCTCTAGCGCTCTCTCCAAATTTGATTTTTAAAAATGCATAAAAGACAATTTATTTGTCCTAGACAACTGAAAATATTTATAAGGAGTTATTGTGTGCTTGGGCACAATGTGACAAAATTACTTGAGTCTAGCTTGAGGTTTTATAATGGAAAAAAATAGCTGAAAAAAGTTATTATTATTAGTTATCATTATTATTATTAATATTGTATCCGGGAGCTGGAAAAACGCAAAAACGAGTAGTAAACAAAGATGAATATGCTCGTGAGTGGTATCAAAAATAAGAACTCTGGGGGTTCTAATTTTGAGTGAAGGTTCCGTGAAAAAATATTAAAAGATGGCTCAGTAGCGCCACCTCAAAAATTGATTAACATGGGGCCAATGGGAGCCAGACGCCAAAAAAAGTGGCAGTAAAAATATGACGCTCACTCCAAAAAAATACTTTATGGGAGAACATGTAATATTATGACCCCGCCCTAAGTCATACAGGAAGTATTGGAACTAACACGGCGCTGACAAAAGTGCACCTTTTGTACTTTTGGCCTTTTCTCCTACAGTTGTCTTAGAAAACACTTCAAAGTTGGACACAAGACACAAAACCCATGAGCAATGTAGTGTTTTAAATCTGAAGCTTATACGTTTTCAGGTATGGTCATCATGAATAATAAACAAAATCGCATTTTTCTTAATTTTTTTTTTTTTTTTTAAATGTGATGACTAATTGACAAATAGGTTTTGTACATGAGGAGGGCAGGCCAACAAAGGATTTGATAGGGCAAGTGCTTTTGCTTTAAAGGCGCAATGGACGATTCTTCAGCGATTTGAGAACGCAGGCGGAAGTGCGCATGCACACTCCCCCATGCGGACTGATACAACACACACGTGCGTTTGTTTATTAGCGCGATGGATCGCATCGCATCCCTCGTCTCCCGTAGATTTCCGTCTACTTATGAGTCAGCTTGAACAGTCTTTCTCCGTCTTCATTTTCCCCGTACACTGAGGGAACTATATTATGATAGATCAATGCGCTCAGACACGCGGAAATGTGGGACGAGCCGCACGCGGCTGCAGGTGAGCGGTAGGTGCGTTTTGTGATTGATACGTGGCAAGACTAATCGGCAGTCCACGCCACGAGGAAATAAGACTCAAATTTATGCCAAAAAAATCGTCCATTCAACCTTTAAGCGACAAAGTAGGAATAAAAGAAGGAATCTAAATGTCGGTGTGTTTAAGAATTCCCCACTTAAAATGAAATTAGTTGCTCACTTATTATAGGTTGAAGTCCCCTGATCGCATATAATGGACGTTTCACAAAAATATAACTAAAATAAACTTTTTTCCCCCCACGAAATTTCCCCATTGTGTGGACACACAAAGGCTTATCTTATCTCTTAAACTAAATGGGATTTATGTAAATGTAGCATAGCAATTACAATATCATATTAACAGCCAATGATGCATTAATTTGCCCCCCCCCCCATTCAGTTGTCTCTCTCCCATTAACAATACAAGATCAATTGGTGAAAAATAATGGATGGAAATAAATATTCTAATTTTGCAGAAGCTTCTTGAAACTATGCCACACAGAGAGAGAGAGCAAGCGAGAGAAAGAGTCCGCACATCACTAATGTACACACATTTGAGTGAAATAAGCATGCTGTGGCCTGAGGATAGAGGGAGGAAAGAAAGCAGAGCCAGTGCATTATGTCTGTCCTGTCCATGTTGTTACAGTTACCAGTGGGATAAGCAAAGATATCAAAGTTCCATAGCACTACCCTTACTAAAGAACAACATTTTAGGAAAATAATTTTGTGTGCAGTCACTGTTGCGCTACTACATGTCTGCCTTAATCAAAGCATTTGGATTAAATTGGAAAATTCAAGGTAAGGGCGTAACCCTGATGGTGATACTGTCTAGGTTAACTATACTGTTAACCTGTTCACGCCCCTCTGCCTACGCGCGGGCGAAAACCATACTTTAAAGTTCTATTACATCATCACTTTTATTTTCATTGTAATACCAGCAAGTTTTCCATAAGTTTAAAGATTATTTTCTCAACAAAACGAATATGTCATTTGATTGAATAATACGCCCCAAGAAGCAATTACTGTCATAAAGTCTCAACTTTTCATCAAATTATGACGACCTCATCGGCGTTCAATCCTTCATTAAGTGGACTCGTTCTGTCCGTAATGATCCACAGAAAAACAATATCCACTTGTATTTTTACTGAAGTTATCCGATTTCGAGATATTGTCAAGTAAACAAAGTTTTCTTCTGTGAAAATATTCACAACAAACGCTCGTCCGGCGCATTTCTCCGTCCATAACAAATAACCTGTTATAAGAGTTATAAGATGTTTGGTGGCATCGATCTTTTACTCACACTGTTAGCTACAGAATGAGACCATCCACAAGCCTCCGGAAAAAAAATGCGCCGCTTCCGACGTACCCGCTCATGTTGTTTAAACTTTAAACTTTACATGCACATAGCGTCGGCTTAAGATGACGTAGAACATTTTGATTGACATATTATTCTAGCCAATGAGCTAAGCTTTCGAACGGTGGGTGGGTTTTAGGGCTTCCTAACACAGAATCTTCTCTATTCACATGCGCAAAGGCAGTCAAGAGCCAGTTTTTGAGGCATGCGGAGAATAGATTTTACGCATCACGTTTTCTGATTTTGTTAGCCCTTTGGACGCGCATTTTGTTAGATATAATGTATAAAAAATACCAATTTTTTTTTTAAATTAAAATATTACAAAAAAATGTTCACCTCTATATGGGAAATTCATGGGTAAACTCATATTTACACATTTTCACATACATTGTTTTTAGCAGTTATAACAAGTATTAGTGGTCTACAAAACATCTAAATGCATGTTTTATTATCATAGAGGAGCTACAATTGTAGTAAAACAGTTTGGCACAGTTGGCACATATTTGTGACATTTTGAGTTATTCACAGATTCTGAAAGTGTGATGCTATGCAATGATGTCTCACTCATGCACATCTGATAATTGAGTAAGTTGTGGTCATTTGAATGTTTACAACTCTCAAAACCTTTCACTGAGAAAACAGGGCTCAAAGTTTTTCACCTGAGTGAGCCCATAGTCACAGGGGTGCTCATTTGCATCTCATTGAAATAAGACCTCCCCCTGTCACACTGACAGATTGATGTAGTGCTATTTTCATTAGGACTTGCATTGGGCTTGAATCAGAATTAGAAGTTACTATGTTAAAATGGAAATACTTATAGCATCAAAGAATCTGAATCGGAATAGGGTTTATTGCCATTTGTCGATAAACAGAATTCAGAGGTGTTTCAGTACATAATAAAAATGTTAGGGCTGGGGAACGATTAAAATTTTTAATCGCGATTAATCACATTATTTCCCGGATTAATCACGATTAATCGCATTTTTACGTGCAAAATTCAAAATGAATTCAAAAGAAGTGTAAAGTGCATCAGCATTTTTATTCAGTAGCAGTTAAATAAAATATTAAATATTCACTTGCCACAAAATCCTGAGCCACAATCATTAAAGATTAACAGGCCACTTCGGAGGTAACGTCAGAAACATTGTAATCTCATTAAACATTAGACACTCAAAACACATTTTAGGGAGCAGCATAACCAGTCTAGTACCAAATGTCCCTAAACCAGAAAACACTTCAGTACAGTTTGTAAATTCTTAGAACTTGACACTAAAGTACCATAACATTAGTTGTGCAAACAAACACTTAACCAGTTAAATACAAATAAATACATTGTGTACATTTTAACTTAAACAATGTTATCAAACACAAAACTAAAGCTTATTGCCACTGCCAGGGCATTGAAAAGAACCAGAAAAGTTTGTAGATTCCTAAAAATGGGTGTTTTTTACTCCTCTGCACTAAGCCAGTTGCTAAGGCACACCAGATTATTCACGTTTTCAGCTCATAAAGACGCGCGCCGGGCCCTCCTCGCGGATCTCCCCAGCTACGGCGCCCGTCGGCGGGTCGCCTCGGCTGGCGCCTAGCCCCTGACTTTGTAAAGTTAATAAAACAAAGCCATGGTCCAACATTAAACTCCATTTACACCACGAGAAAAGCAACACAGCACAACTCCTCGACTGCGCATGTGCGCAGGACGACTCGAACGCACGTCTGCTGCTGAGTGTATTCTACGGACATGAGTCCGGCGTGTCGAGAACGCGCGTCTGGTGCGTTTGTCTTTCTGATGTACACGCTCTCAAATTCTGCGTCGGGCGCGATTCGGCCGCAGCGAGGCTTTAGAACTGGTGCGGACCAGGAGAATCCGACCTGCGTTAATGCGCGTTAAAATAATTGATCGCGTTAAATAAGTGATGAGTTAACACAATAACGTGTTAACTTGCCCAGCCCTAAAAAAATTATTAATCCAAGAATGTGAAAGTTATTTTCACGTTAACGAATCACATCTCTACCATCCAGAAGTCGGAGTTGAATTTAAATATTTACTTTTGATTCAGCACCGGGGGGATTAGCCAACTTTTGATTTAACAATTCGGGCTCGGGGCTGACAAAAGCCTGGAGCTTCAGCTTAGCAGACGCAAAAGCCGGCAATAAGTCACAATAAAATCACAAAAACTATACCAAACAAACCCTGCACGACCAACACAATCCGCGGGCTAGCCCTGCCTAGTTGCTAACAGGAAGAAACAACAGCAGCCTGAAGCAGCGCCTTAGCTTCGTCCGGCTCCAGTGTAGCCTCCAAAAAGTGACGAAAATCACAAAAACTAACACCATAAAACACCATAATACACACACCGCACGACACACACAACCCACGGGTCAAGATATACAGAACAACGCCGAAAACTACACCGCAGTGTAGTGCAGGCTGACAAAAGCCTGGAGCTGAAGCAGCATAGCATAGCTTAGCAGTCTGCTCCGGTGCCCGAGGCAAAAGTGACGAAAATCGCGAAAACTAACACCAGACCACCATGAAACACAGTGTTAAAGCAATCCTTAAGAGTAAAAGTACCTCAGTTCCGTTGCAATGCAATGCAGGGGTCCAGTGCTGCAGATCTCACAGCTTAGCATAGCTTAGCTTAGCTCCGTTTGGCTCCGGTGGAACAAGCCAAACTCAGCGGCAAAAGTGACAATAAAATCATGAAAACTAACACCAAAAACCATAAAAACACACCCCGCACGACCCACACAACCCACAGGTCAAGAAATACAGAACACCACCAAAAAATAAGCCACAGAGAGGCCAATAACAACAACAATGACACGAGCTAGCCGAGTTAGCCACGAGCTAGCGCAGGAACAAACAACACAACATAGCAGGACTGGGGCACTTTCTTTTCGCCTGTGGCATTTGATAGATGTAGTAGTGGTAGAATCATAAGCTCTGGAGAAAGTCCAGATAAATGAATGAAATGTCTCCGAGGAACATGTAGCTGCTGCTGAATAAGTAGCCATGTGCTTCCAAAGCTGATTGGTCAAAAAATAACAACATTACATAAGATGACGCCCCGAGGAGCGCTGGAAAAAGACCCGAAAACTACCCATTTTTAACAGCTTAATGTATACTTTTAAGATAACCAATATTGTTATCTGAAGCACAGAGGGGCTCATTCATAATTTCAACTTGCACATTCTGCAAAAAAACGAAAATCACAAACCTGAAGAAAAAAAAATCTTATTTTGGCTTTATCTCAGTTTGGTCGGTGCCGACTTGTGGCGGTTTTTCCCGTGGCCAGTCACATTTGGATAACTTGTTCTGAATATACTTTTTTATACAAAAAGGTCAACAGCACCAAAATGCCTATTCCTAGATATCTGAAACTTTACACAGTTGTTGTCAACAAGATAAACAGCATGTACAGCGAATAGCATAAGCACACAATGAAGTATGTCTTCCTTAGGACCTTTACAAATTGACAATATTCAGGCGAGACTAAAAAAATTATGTATTTTGTGCTTCTGTAATGTAAGTTCTGAAGCCTTGACAGTGTTCATATAAGATCCTCTTTTAATAAGCAATGGGTATGTCCCACCCTTGTGCACAGGGCAAAATAGGCGGATGGTAACAATTGCAGTATGACTCTGCTCATACCCAAAGGGTTTGTGGTGAAACCCAGGCCAAGTGAGGGTTGTGTGGCTGCTCTTAGCTCACCTGCAAAGGCTGGCTCTCGGACGGCCGCTCCCCCCTGCCAAGGCGCATCATCTCTTTGATCTGCACCACAACAAAGGCAATGGTGACCCAGGGAGCCCCTGAAAGCACCCAGGCTGGGCGGCATGGGTCCTCTTGCTCCTCCTGGTGTTTGGTCTTCTTCACAGGGAACACTGGGGTGGAGCTCCCCGCTGAACTGTGGCTCTGGACCAGATCGATTGTGGCGATGGGGACCAGACTGGACGGCACGGGAATGTTCTCTGCCAGCATTTGGCTTTCTGAGAGGGACACACAACAAATATGATTCTGTTTCAAATGTAGCCATTTTATTGTAAATACTAAGAGGGAATAGAGGCAAGTTTATTTGTCACTGGTGTTATGTGTACTGTGTACATACATGGGCACCAAATGGGGGAGTAAGGTTAGAAATTTTCTAAAATAAGGGTCCCAAACATTTTATATTTCACCCTCTCTCTAATTCATATTCGTTATACAAATCTGAAATTAAATCAGACATGCATTGATAAGGAAAGCAATGCAAATGTTCTCTCAATCAGACTAAAGCCCAAACTATCACGATCAAAGCAGCAAAAAACAGAGGTTCAAACAGAATCCTGAGGCCTAAATACAGAGTTCTGAAATCCATTGGGATGGTGATGTAAAACATTGTCTGTATGGCATTGTTTATCGAAGTCCAATATTTGGGTTAGGGTTATGCTTGGTGATTGGCTGCGGACTTCCATCTCTGCAGGACTGGTTCGTCTCCAGGGCTCTGGGTCGTGCAGGTCGGATTACAGCTGACACTTTTCACCCTGGACATGGACTATTTGAGCAACTCCCCACAGGAAGGAGGCTACGGTCCATCCGAACCAGAACCTCCCGTCACAAGAACCGTTTTTTTCCCTCTGCCGTTTGTGGTATATTGCACTAGAGAATTGTATGTGCTATATTCTGCTCCTCTTAATGTGAATGTGTTATTGTGTGCAATAGAGTGTCATTATTAGTGCTCCCCAATAGAGGGCGCACTTGCCTTTAGTATGCATGTTGTTACCAGTTCTCGAGCAAGTGATGCTCCGCATGTACCTGTGATAAAGTTGTGATTAAAATACACGACGGAAATTGAGATGTTGTTCTACTTTATTTCGGCCAAGATACAACATCTTTTTGGCGACGAGGATAAAGAACTTTGAACGGGTAAAGATTTTGTTTTTTGGTGAAAAAAAAAGAAGGGGGAGAGAGAAACGCGAAAGAAAAAAAAGCTGGAAGATGGCGACCATTGGCACTCTAGCAGCGTTTGATGCTAAAAATCAAAGCTGGGAAGAATACTGTGAAATAATGGAGCAGTTTTTTGAGGCCAACGAAATTGATAACGGAGACAAGCAGAGAGCAATTCTCCTCAGTGTGGTCGGCGCATCTACGTACAGTTTAATGCGGAATCTCCTCAGCCCGGAGAAACCAAAAGATAAAACTTATCAGCAACTGGTGTTGTTGATGAAGAACCATTTCGACCCGAAACCAAGTGAAATCGTCCAAAGGTACAAGTTTGATTCCCGGAGTCGTAAGCCAAACGAGTCAGTGTTGGATTACGTTGCCGAGCTGCGGAGGCTGGCACAGGACTGTAATTACGGCGACACATTACAGCAAAAGTTGAGAGACAGGATCGTGTGTGGTATCAATGATAATCGCATTCAACGACGACTCCTGGCAGAAACGGACTTAACTTGTGAAAAAGCGTATTCTATTGCAGTTGCTTCGGAAACAGCAAATAAAAACGCATTGGACCTCCAGAATCCAAACGCAGTGACAAGGTGCTTCAAACTAAACAAGGGTTCGTACAGCAGTGGAGCGTTCAAGAGCACAACGCAGGAATGCTATCGTTGCAAAGGACAACACAACCCAGGTGAATGTAAGTTCAAACAAGAAAAATGTCATGCATGTGGAAAAGTGGGACATATTTGCAAGAGCTTGTCGAACAAAAAGTAAACAACAGAAGGGACATGCTAAATTTAATGCTGGAAAAAAGGATCAGAGAAATTCAAGCTACCGCTCACATAATGTTCAAGAGCAACAAGAGGATAGCAACACGGACAGCTCGGAAGACAGTCCTTTTGCATTACAGTGTATGAAGTTCAAACTGGGACGTATAAGTGAAATACATTTGAGGAAAGTTGAGCCGTACATTGTGAGCATGAAACTAAATGAAAAAAGAATTGGTTTTGAAATAGATACAGGCTGCAGTCTCACAGTAATGAATGAGAAGACATTTCAAACAACATGGGAAGATGGAGAAACTCCTCGCATCAAGCCAGTGCAAATAAAGTTGGAGACTTACACCGGAGACCCAGTGAAAGTGGTGGGAGCTGCTTATGTGAAAGTCAAATATAATCAGCAAAGAGCTAAACTGCCGTTGGTTCTTGTTAAAGGAGATGGCCCCACACTGCTGGGCAGAGGCTGGCTTGAGGAAATTCAGTTGGACTGGAAAGAGGTGAAAGCGAAAAATAAAGCTCGTCAGGTACAGCACTTACACTTGGAGAAACAGATAACGCTACAAGAAATACTGTGTAAGAACGAAGAAGTGTTCAAAGAGGAACTTGGCACTGTAAAGGGCACTAAAGCCACAATTCATGTGAAAGAAAATGCTGTTCCGCGTTTCTTTCGTCCAAAATCGATTCCTTATGCAATGAGAGCAAAAGTGGATGAGGAAATTGACAGATTGTTAAGAGGAAATTATCACACCTGTGAAATATGCTGAATGGGCCGCGCCTGTTGTACCCATCCTGAAACCAGTGGGAACCGTTAGGTTATGTGGAGACTACAAACTAACTGTAAACACTGTTTCCTCATTGGAGCAGCATCCAATACCCAGAGTGGATGATTTGTTCAATGCACTAGCTAAAGGCACACAATTCACCAAACTAGATATGAGTCATGCTTATCAACAGATATTGATGGATGATGAGGCAAAGAAATACCTCACGGTGAACACACACAGAGGACTGTTCACTTACAACAGACTACCGTTTGGTGTGGCGTCAGCTCCAGCCATATTCCAAAGGACCATGGAGAGTCTCTTAAGTGGGATTCCTCTGGTCGTGGTTTATCTGGATGATATTTTGGTCAGTGGGGTGGACAAGGCTGATCACTTAAAGAATCTGGATATTGTGCTGACAAAGCTAAAAGAAGCTGGATTGCGCCTCAGAAGAAATAAGTGCACCTTTCTTCAGGATGAAGTGGAGTATTTGGGATACAGAGTGGATTCACAAGGATTACATCCAGTGTGTAAAAAAGTCAAAGCAATCCAAGATGCTCCAGCTCCTACAAATGTCACAGAGCTGAAATCGTTCCTGGGACTGTTAAATTACTACAACAAGTTCCTTCCCAACTTAGCAACAAGATTGGCTCCGTTACACGAACTGTTGAGACATGATGTTTGTTGGAAATGGAACAAAGAACAGGAACAAGCTTTTCGAAACTCTAAAGACTTGCTGAACACGTCGGATGTTCTGGTACACTACTCAGCTGATCGAGAGCTGATACTGTCGTGTGATGCGTCACCGTATGGAGTAGGAGCAGTGCTATCACACGTCATGGAAGATGGAAGTGAGAGACCGATTGGATTTGTCTCGCGCACTTTGCAACCTGCCGAGACAAGATACTCACAACTGGACAAAGAAGGACTGGCCGTGATATTTGGTGTGGAAAAATTTCATAAATACATATATGGACGGAACTTCACCATTTATACCGATCACAAGCCGCTGGTTTATCTGTTCAGTGAAAAGAAGCCGATTCCCCAAATGGGATCTCCAAGAGTTCAAAGGTGGGCAGTTAAACTCAGTGCGTACATGTATAATATTGTGTACAAACCAGGAAAAAACCATGCTAATGCCGACGCCCTGAGCAGATTGCCAGTTCCGGTCAAACTAAAGGAAGAGGAGAGGACTGAGCAAGTTCTGATGATGGACTTGTTAGATGAGACATTGGTCGATGCAAACCAAATAAAAAAGTGGACTTCCAAAGACGAAATACTAACTCACGTCCATGGATACATCCTAAAGGGTTGGCCTGCTGAAACAGAACCGGGTCTTAAACCTTTCCACCAGAGAAGAATGGAGCTCAGCGTAAAAGACGGCTGTGTTCTCTGGGGAGCTCGAGTTGTTATTCCAACAAAAGGGAGAGAGTATATGCTCAAACTTCTACATCAAACTCACAGCGGAATGACAAAAATGAAAGGTCTGGCAAGATCATACATGTGGTGGCCAGGAATGGACCAGGATGTAGAAAAAACTGTTCAGGCATGTCATGAGTGTCAATCTCACCAAAAAGCACCAGGCTCATGCACCATTGCACCCGTGGGAATGGCCTGAGTCGCCATGGTCAAGGATTCATGTGGACTACGCGGGACCTTTCCTTGGAGAAATGTTTCTTGTGATTGTGGATGCTCATTCCAAGTGGTTGGACATTTATCCAACAAAGACTAGCACTTCACAAGTGACAATTGAGAAACTTAGACAAAGTTTTAGTGTTTTTGGTCTACCAAAAATGCTTGTGTCCGACAACGGGACCTGCTTCACAAGTGCGGCGTTTGAGACATTCATGAACCAAAATGGCATACGTCACGTGAGGTCTGCTCCCTTTCACAAGTCCTCAAATGGGCTCGCTGAGAGAGCGGTTCAAACCTTCAAAGTGGGGATGAAAAAGATGAATGAAGGAACAATACAAACCAGGCTTTCGAGATTCTTGTTTGGTTACAGAATTACACCTCACGCCACAACAGGTTTGTCACCTGCAGAGTTGATGATGTCACGCAGACTGAGATCCGCCCTGGATTTGGTTATGCCGGACATGAAAACAAAAGTTCAACAAAAACAACTGAAACAAAAAGAAACTCACGACAGCCACTGCAAATCGAGATGCTATTCATCTGGAGATGACGTTCTCATCAGAAATTATTCCTATGGACCAAAATGGATTCCTGGTGTGGTACAAGACTGTTCGGGACCCCTTTCTTATACCGTCAGTGTTGGAAGTGGTCAAGTGATGAAAAGGCATGTAGATCAGGTTAGATCTAGATTGTCCGATCCGGAGCTAACTGTTGAAAAAGAGCCTACCTTGCCGTTGTTTCCAAGTGTTACCCAAACTACTCTCGAGTCAGGGCAGACACAAAACAAATCCATGTTAGAACTGACTACTTCTAATCAAGAGAGGGTTGCAGAATTACCTCTTGCTCCAGACAGTCAGGTTGAGTCAGAAGTGAGACGCTCGACTAGAGAAAAACGTACACCTGTTCATCTTAAAGATTTTGTTCGCTAAAGTAAAAGAAAGTACAAGAGTTGTTTACAAATGTGTTTGCAGTGTTATGTTGTGACCGTTAATTATTTGAAATTACAGTTACGTGTTGTTCGCTTAAAGGTGGGGGAGATGTGGTATATTGCACTAGAGAATTGTATGTGCTATATTCTGCTCCTCTTAATGTGAATGTGTTATTGTGTGCAATAGAGTGTCATTATTAGTGCTCCCCAATAGAGGGCGCACTTGCCTTTAGTATGCATGTTGTTACCAGTTCTCGAGCAAGTGATGCGCCGCATGTACCTGTGATAAAGTTGTGATTAAAATACACGACGGAAATTGAGATGTTGTTCTACTTTATTTCGGCCAAGATACAACACCGTTGGACTTATGAACACTTCTAAAACACTGTCAGTTCAACCATAATGTATTCACTCACTGCACTGTTCACTTTCTGCACTACATACTGTATGTATATCTGTACAACTGTAAATTTGTGTACATATTAAGCCTATTTTTTTATTTTTATTCTTATTTTTTATATCTTATAGCTAATTGTTATTTTTATCCCATTGTAGACTTAAATTGTTCCTACTTATTAATTGTTCATTGTCTTATGTTGCACTGATCACCAAGACAAGTTCCTATGTTTGTGAATTTTTTTCATTGACAATGGCAATAAACCCTTTCTGATGAGGGTCATTATAATTTTTAATTTCTTGGTTATAATAACTCCTTATTGGTGGATACATTTAAAAGTCCTGATAATCCAATTCTTTCAGCTCATCAAAGCTTTTCCCATTATTCTCCTTTACAATCTGGTAAAAGACTTTTATATCTTTTGTTGTCCAGACTTTAAATCTGGAGTCTGTGCTGTTACCAATTTAACATTTGAACATCTTTGTTTTGTTTCAATTTTCTGATTAGCTCCTAGTAAGAACAGATTTCACCCAAGAGTCATCTGCCAGTGCCAGCTTCATATTCTGGGTCACAACAGTATAGCAAGGCTCAGATCACAGGGATCTGAGCCGAAAATATAGCAATTTTTCAAAGAAGGTATACCTATAATTCGTTTCTTTTGAATCGGATACAGGTTTTTTCCTTGCCATGTAAATCTTGAGATTGCTTTATTCTACTTATCAAGCATCCGGTTGGGGATATAAATCTTAAGAGTCTGGAAGAGATAGAGAAACCTGGGCAAAACATTCATTTTTAAAGTTTCAATCCTTTGACTTAGACTTAAATAGGGGATAAGGTTACATTTTTCAAGATCTTTCATTTATATTAATAAAAAGAAGGATATATTTTTTCTCCAGAATTGTTGATCGGTCTTGATAGGGAGAACAACACCTAAATATCTAGGCTATTATCTTTGGCATTTAAATGGGTAGGTCTTTCCAGAATGAAATTATTAAGTTTTTTGTACATTCATTTTGTATTCAGACATTGGACCAATCTTTTTTTGAGAAAATGCATCACATTAGGAATGGACATTTCTGGTTTGGTCAAATATATAAGATAATCTGCAGAGCAGGCCATTTGATGTTCCGTCCCATCGATTGTTTTTGATTGTCTAATAAATTTGGCAAATTGTTACAAATACAAAGCCAACAGGAGGGGAGACCAGGCGCAGCACTGCCCGAACCCCCTTTCCAGAGTCAGTGGACTTGTCAGATGATTGATTCTGATTCTTGATGTTGGGCCATCATATTAAATCGTCAATTTAGAATTTGTTTGGCACTTTAATTAAATATGGCCAACTAACAGAATCAAAAGCCTTCTCAGCATTCAAAATAATTATTAAGGCTTTGTTTTGTCGTTTTAGTATATGATTCATTATGTGGAAAGATCATCTAATGTTGGCTTGTGTTTGCCGTTTGTTAATTAATCCTGTTTGATCATTGTGGATTAAATATTTGTTACATTATTTTGAACATAATTGTGTATATACCAAAGTCCACATTCAAAATAGAAATGGGTCTATATGAGGCACAATCCAATCGGTCCTTCCCTTCTTTTGCCCAGTTAAAAGTTGCCAAAAGGAAAGGAGTAAGTGTGTCTCTCAATGCTTTATATCACTCTGAGGTGAACCCATCGCTCTCTGGAGATGTGTCCTCCCCGTGTTACTGTGGGTTCTCTCCGGGTTCTCCGGCTTCCTCCCACCATCCAAAGAGATGCATGTGTTAGGCAAAAATTGGCAACTCTAAATTGGCCCTAGTGAATGAATGTGAGAGTAAAGTGAGAGGTTATCTGTGTGTCTATGTCTATGCGACGAGTTGGCCACTGTCCAGGGTGTACCCCGCCTAAAGGCCAAAGTCACTGGGATAGGCTCCAGTCACCCACAATTATTTTATTACTTGGTTTACGGACTTAGATTATTGATTTCTACAATATAAATAAAATAATTATCACTTTTTTTTTTCATAAAGTACCGCCGACAACGCAAAATAGCATCAAATGAAATATAAAAAGTGGTATTAAGTCAAAAGATAAGAGCGTCTGAGGCAATTTTTCGCCAAAATCCTGCGGGAGTCTGTGACGGAGCGGCTCCGTCCCTGTGCGCGGTCCCGGGGAAGAGCATGTGCAGACGCGCACGGCCGTTTCCCTGTCTGCTGCGTGCTGTAATGGAGAAAATGGGTCATGTCATGTCATTCTGATGTTGTTTTAGGCCATGACATGTCACGGAATTAATATCTGTGTTGTTCTCCTGTGTGCATATGATATAAGAATATGGGGTCCTGATTATACTGATTATCTACTGTCCGGAGCCTCTTCATCATCAATTAATGCGTCAGGACCTGATTCGGTGTGGAAATAATCTTCGATTAACCTCTGAAGAGATAGCTGGACCCGTCTCAGACGTGATGGTCTGGTCTATCTCTTTTGGAGCTGATTTGATTTGTGACTATATTATGTGTGTTACCGCCTATAAAAGGTGTACTTTGTAATTGTAAAGTCAGCTAGGGACAGAACGAACTTGTCTTAGGGAAAGTGAGGGTGTTTATACACTGTGCACATGAATAAACCTCCACCTTTTTGAACGAGACGAAAATACTCTGTTTCTGCTTCGTTCTCTTTGATTACCCTTTACTTGATCATTGTGTACAGGAAACTGACGTAACAGTGCCGCGCCAAATCCTTTATATCGCAAATATAGATTTTAAACCCGCTTACCAAATTTTCTCCATTGCGTTTTTCCGTGACTAAGGGTGCACACTTAGAAGCGTCAGCTCTACCAATGCAAAACACGCTAAATCTACTGTTACACTCACCCATTTTTATTTCGTCCACCTGTTCAATATATTTCATTTAAAAATCCGTAAACCAAGTAATAAAATAACGGTGGCCTAATGGGAAAAAGCGGTAGATAATGAATGAATGAATGAATGAATGAATGAATGAATGATAGGGTTCTCCTCCTTGAACCGACACCTTAACGTGGTGGAGGGGTTTGAGTGCCCGAATGATCCCGGGAGCTATGTTGTCGGGGGCTTCATGCCCCTGGTAGGGTCTCCCAAGGCAAACAGGTCCTAGGTGACGGGTCAGACAAAGATCGGTTCAGAAGCCTCTTATGACGACGACACAATCAAGGCAGTTCACGTCGCCCGGATCGGCGTCACCGGGGCCCCATCCTGGAGCCAGGCCTGGGATGGGTGCTCCATGGCGAGCGCCTGGTGGCCGGGTCTTACCCCACGGGGCCCGGCCGGGCACAGCCCGAAAGAGCGACGTGGGGCCGCCCTCCCGTGGGCCCACCACCCGCAGGAGGATCCATAAGGGGCCGGTGCAGAGAGATCTGGGCGGCAGTCGATGGCAGGGGCCTCGGCGACCAGATCTCCAGACACAGAGACTAACTCTGGGGACATGGAATGTCACCTCGCTGGGGGGGAAAGAGCCTGAGCTTGTGCGGGAGGTTGAGCGATACCGACTAGATATAGTCGGCCTCACCTCCACGCACAGTTTGGGCTCTGGAACCCATCTCCTCGAGAGGGGCTGGACGCTCCACTTCTCTGGTGTTGCCCGCGGGGAGAGGCGGCGGGCTGGTGTGGGCTTGCTGATAGCCCCTCAGCTCAGCCGCCACGTGTTGGAGTTTACCCCGGTGAACGAGAGGGTCGCGTCCCTCCGCCTTCGGGTGGGGGACAGGTCTCTCACTGTTGTGGCGGCCTACGGGCCGAACAGCAGTGCAGAGTACCCGGCCTTCTTGGAGTCCTTGGGAGGGGTACTGGACAGTGCACCGACCGGGGACTCCGTTGTTCTACTGGGGGACTTCAACGCCCACGTGGGCAATGACAGTGACACCTGGAGAGGGGTGATCGGGAAGAACGGCTTCCCCGATCTGAACCCGAGCGGTGTTCAGTTATTGGACTTCTGTGCTAGCCACGGATTGTCCATAACGAACACCATGTTCAAGCACAAGGGTGTCCATCAGTGCACGTGGCACCAGGACACCCTAGGCCGGAGGTCAATGATCGACTTTGTTGTCGTGTCATCAGACCTCCGGCCGCGTGTCTTGGACACTCGGGTGAAGAGAGGGGCAGAGTTGTCAACCGATCACCACCTGGTGGTGAGTTGGATCCGCTGGCGGAGGAGGAAGCCGGACAGACTTGGCAGACCCAAGCGCATTGTGAGGGTCTGTTGGGAACGTCTAGTGGAGCCCTCTGTCAGTAGGGTATTCAACTCGCACCTCCGGGAGAGCTTCTCCCATGTCCCGGGGGAGGCTGGGGACATTGAGTCCGAGTGGACCATGTTCTCCGCCTCCATTGTTGATGCGGCTGCTCGGAGCTGTGGTCGCAAGGTCTCCGGTGCCTGTCGTGGCGGCAACCCCCGAACCCGGTGGTGGACACCGGAAGTAAGGGATGCCGTCAGACTGAAGAAGGAGGCCTATCAGGCCACTCTGGCTTGTAGGTCTCCGGAGGTCATCGACGGGTATCGGCAGGCCAAGCGAGCCGCGGCTCGTGCTGTCGCAGAGGCAAAAACCCGGGCCTGGGAGGAGTTCGGGGAGGCCATGGAGGAGGACTATCGGTCGGCACCAAAGAAATTCTGGCAAACCGTCCGGCGCCTCAGGAAGGGGAAGCAGTGTCTCACAAACACCGTTTACGGTGCGGGTGGAGGCCTGCTGACCTCGACTGGGGATGTCGTCGGACGGTGGAAGGAATACTTTGAGGATCTCCTTAATCCCTCAGTCACGTCTTCCGAAGAGGAAGTAGAGACCGGGGACTCGGAGGCTGGCTCATCCATCACCCAAGCTGAAGTCACTGAGGTTGTTCGCAAACTCCTCGGTGGCAGGGCTCCGGGGGTGGATGAGATCCGCCCTGAGTACCTAAAGTATCTGGATGTTGTAGGACTGTCTTGGTTGACACGTCTCTGCAACATCGCGTGGCGTTCGGGGACCGTGCCTCTGGACTGGCAGACCGGGGTGGTGGTCCCTCTATTTAAGAAGGGGGACCGGAGGGTGTGTTCCAACTACAGAGGGATCACACTCCTCAGCCTCCCGGGTAAGGTCTATTCCAAGGTACTGGAGAGGAGAATCCGACCGATAGTCGAACCTCGGATTCAGGAGGAGCAGAGTGGTTTTCGTCCCGGTCGTGGAACACTGGACCAGCTCTATACCCTCCATCGGGTGCTCGAGGGTTCATGGGAGTTTGCCCAACCAGTCCACATGTGCTTTGTGGATCTGGAGAAGGCTTTCGACCGTGTCCCTCGGGGTGTCCTTTGGGGGGTGCTCCGGGAGTACGGGGTCCGGGGCCCTTTGCTCAGGGCTGTCCGGTCCCTGTATGACCGGAGCAGGAGCTGTGTTCGCATTGCCGGCAGTAAGTCAGACCTGTTCCCAGTGCATGTTGGACTCCGCCAGGGCTGCCCTGTGTCACCGGTTCTGTTCATAATTTTTATGGACAGAATTTCTAGGCGCAGTCAGGGGTTGGAGGGGGTCCGGTTTGGGGACCACAGGATCTCATCTCTGCTGTTTGCAGACGATGTTGTCCTGATGGCTCCATCAAACCCGGACCTGCAACATGCACTGGGACGGTTTGCAGCCGAGTGTGAAGCGGCTGGGATGAGAATCAGCACCTCCAAATCCGAGGCCATGGTTCTCGACCGGAAAAAGGTGGCTTGCCCTCTTCAGGTGGGTGGGGTGTCCTTGCCCCAAGTGGAGGAGTTCAAGTATCTCGGGGTCTTGTTCACGAGTGAGGGAAGGATGGAGCGTGAGATCGACAGGCGGATCGGTGCAGCGGCTGCAGTGATGCAGTCGCTGCATCGGACCGTTGTGGTAAAGAGGAAGCTGAGCCGAAAGGCAAAGCTCTCTATTTACCGGTCGGTCTACGTTCCTACCCTCACCTATGGTCATGAGCTTTGGGTAGTGACCGAAAGAACAAGATCGCGGATACAAGCGGTCGAAATGAGTTTCCTCCGCCGTGTGGCTGGGCGCTCCCTTAGAGATAAGGTGAGGAGCTCGGCCACACGGGGGGAGCTCGGAGTAGAGCCGCTGCTCCTCCACGTTGAGAGGAGCCAGCTGAGGTGGCTCGGGCATCTGTTCCGGATGCCTCCTGGGCGCCTCCCTCGGGAGGTGTTTCAGGCATGTCCCACCGGGAAGAGGCCCCGGGGAAGACCCAGGACACGCTGGAGAGACTATGTCTCTCGGCTGGCCTGGGAACGCCTCGGGATCCCCCCGGAGGAGTTAGAGGAAGTGTCTGGGGAGAAGGAAGTCTGGGAGTCCCTGCTCAGACTGCTGCCCCCGCGACCCGGCCCCGGATAAAGCGGCAGAAGATGGATGGATGGATGGATGATAGGGTTCAGTATGACATTGAATGATGCTACTTGTAACACTGCTGATGCTCATTGGGTTGATTGTATAGATCGGTGAGATCAATACAATATTTTAATATCAAAAACAACAAACATACACAAGAACCACAAAACCACTGAAAATGGTGCATGCTGGAAACCGGCATCGCACCCAAAACCTGATTAAGAAAAATATCGTAAAAGGGAGGGAAGTCCAGTCGTAATGAAGAAATGTATCACCATGTGACCACAACCCAAACTCACATACCCTTCGTTGGTGACTCCATCTTTCGTGTTGTTTACCTCTACTTCTCCTGGTGTTCTGAGCACGCGGCGCGAGCATGGTACTACACGGTAGTGAAAAGTACTACGACGCTAAGATCACTGTGTGAGCGAGCGCCGTGTGTGCCGCGCCATGTGCGCCCTGCCATGTGTGCGCCCCATGCCTTGTGTGCGCGCGTGTGTGGCCATGTGTGTGCGCATGTGTGTGCAGCGTGTGTCCGCCATGTGTGCGCGCTGTGCCGCCATGCTAAAGTCCCTCAGCGAGAACACTGGCTTGCTTTATCTGTAGTACACTTTTGGCAGAGTTTAAGAAGTAAACCAAAGAGAAGATGGGTTTTGGACCTTTCATTCGGACTAATAATTGGATTTATTTTCAAAGAGGAGCAGTTTGTTTTTGCTAAGCTGTCCTGAAATATGCACACTGGTGCATTTAAAAAGAAACGGGCTAACGCTGACAGTAAAGGATTTATGATACCAATCCACATCACTGGTAGTTCTGGGTATGTTTTTTCCAGATTTCTGCTAAGGGGTATACTATGGCAATAAACTACATGCTTTTGTTCTTCGGGGCCAACAGGCACCTAAAACAAGATTTTAATTTCAATTCAATTCATTTTTTCAGCGCCCAGAATCACAACAGCGGTTGTCTACCAAAATGGTTTCAGATTAATTGTAACTTAACTTTTGTCTGTAGCATACATACAATAGGTATACCGTATAAAAGTACCCAGCCCTAATAACAAAGGGTGCAAATATTCAAGTATTCCACTGCAAATGTCCCGTGTCTCCAAGAGACGCTCTCTCTCTCAAATGTGTCTGAAAGACACGGAATTTTTGGAATACTTTAGCTTCAGTTCAGTTTTTCTTGCTCTTCTCTCTAATGCATCTGCTCTAATATGCAAAAATAAATTGAAAATGTTATCTCAAAATGTAGATCATTTAAGACAGTAGTACACAGAATACAATCTAGAGCAGGGGTGGGCAAACTACGGCCCGCGGGCCTTTCAATCCGGCCCGCCAAGCTTGTCCAAGTAATATTAAAATATGATTTAAAAGGCTGTAGGCTTTATTAGACAGTAGATGGAATGAGACAGTAGATGGAATGAGAAAGAAAGAAGAACATGCAGCAAATGTCGGAGTTGGGATTCGAATTCACGATACTGTGGCTGGCCGTTCATTTTACCTTTCGCCTGTAATGCCCACATTTCCCCAAGAGATGGCACTGTTCCCTCTAAACTGCGCGCCTGTGCAATTGCGCACTGCTCGCACAAAGTGCGCGCACATAAGAACATCTAAGAAAATAAAATTCACCACAAACGGCCACCGGGGGCAATCAAGCAGGAAACGCCAGAGTTTGACACACTGTAGAAGACTCTTGCGAACAGTAGAAGCACTGTCCAGGGGACCAGGGCCGGCCCAAGCCTTCAGGGGGCCCTAAGCGAAAACATTTTTGGGGGCCCCTCACCACGTCATCAGAATCAGTTTTATTGCCATTGTCAGTAAACAATTCACATATGGGAACTTTCTTCAACGCAAACAAAGCGCACCCAAACTCCAGGGCATATGTTTGCCAGTTAATTTATTCTCAGCACCTCACAAGCTCAAATATTGATAACTTAAATCCCACAATGCAACTTCGTATTCCGCTGACATCACCTCTACTCCCTGTACAAATAACACACGTCCCAGATACGTTTTTGGGCATATTTGTGGGCGTTAAGGGTCGACAGCCACATTAGCAGTTTAAATTAATGAACAGGGGGGTCTGGGGGAGATTTTCAGACCTTTTTGGGTCTTCTGGTGCATTTTAATGTGGTCCAGCCGGCTAAAATAAGAGTCAAATGTTGAGGTTGTAATGCTATAAAATGATGATGTGATGAAATTGTGCCAGGAGAAAATGACTAAAGCCAGTTATTAATACATTAGTGTACTAAATTACTCAATACAATAATGGCTATGAAAAATAATTATGATCAAATTGATTCATTTTAACTGAAAATGTAAAATTAATAGTTATCCTTACTAATTTATCTTTTACTGCTCCCAACTGTTACTTCTTGCTAAAGTGACAAAACAAGTTATATTAAATTAAACAAATGGCATAAGCATTGCTTGATAACACTCATAAAGCTACACAGTGCAAACATGTTATTCCCAGAGAATGAACAGAACGAGAAGTGAAGGTCCAAACCTCGCTATTGTGAAGAGACTGCGTTTCTGCAACTTTGCCACTTTTATATAAAAATATATAATATTATTCTATAACAGACGTAATCATAATCATATCATATGTCTGGTTATTTTTCACTATCAATTTATTATAATTTATAACAAATAGTCTAATGATGCTTTTTAAATCAATTTAAATGTTTTATTGCTCTATTAAAAGTTAATTACAATATAAACGTTTGTTCTGATCAGAACACCACACACTGGACTCCTGCACCTTTACGTTCCTCTCATTGCACTTTAAGAAGTCAAAGTAAAACAGACATCACGAGTCACGATTGATCTCACACATGGTGATGTGAGAGAGAGGGACGCAAACTCAAACCCGCTCATCTCTAACTGAGGCTGCACAGGGGCCCGGGACAGGGGCCGCACACTGTTAACTCCAAAGTTTCACGTCAGAGGTTCTGGACGAGACGGCGCTTGTCCGGACCGGATCTCCGCCTCTTAGTGACCGGGGCATAGACGCCCCTCACCGGCCTCACCTGCACCCAACACTACGGGGTTGGTGTAAATGTTAAGCTTATTATCTTTCATTCAGACATATTGTGCTCAGAGCTCTCGTCGCCTCCAGCCTGAGCGAACTAACGTGACAGACTCGTGTTGTTTCAAAAAGCAGCATTAACCGTCTCTTTATAAGATAAGTTCAATACCTGGAGAGTGTTGTTGAGTTTGCAGTTTCTTTACATCGTCAAGAAGTTTCTTCTTTCGTTTTTCGGCATCGGGGGGATATATTCTTCTGGACATGAGGCCCACGTTGTGTTGTGTTTATGTTTTGCTCTCGTTCTGCTCGCGCACAATGAAGTTGCCCAATCAGCGCAGGTTTGGTGTCTTGGTTGCCAGATTGTCATTACAAATAAATGCAGTTTGTGTGTTATATGTTACCGCTGTGTGCGCTGCCGCGCCAGCAGCGCTACTACACTAGTGGCGCACGCTGCGCTTGCACTTCGCATAAGACGGGTTGCCAGATTGGGAGCCCTATTAACGCATCGGGGCCCTACGCGTCTGCTTAGTTCGCTTATAGGCTGGGCCGGCCCTGCAGGGGACACGTCGTGTTCTCTATATTTTTAGTTTCAAAACGCTGTGTGTTTTATTACAATCAGAATCATATTCACTGAGAAATTAGTCTTATTAGTCCCGCAGCGCAGCGGACCGCGGGCGCATTCAGAAGACTGGCGTGTCACTATTGTGTAAATTAGACTTTCTTGGCCAGACCTGACTCACGAGTCAAAAGACACATGTGCATCATTATCTGGACCAATTTCTGTGTAAATATCTCATGTCACAACGTAACACTCACTCGACGAGTACGCGCTCGGGAGCAGATGATCCAGATGTGAATAAACAGGTAAATTAGCTCACACAGAGTCATCAAGGACAGAGGGGACACTAGAGACAGCTGTGATTAGTTCTAAAGCAGGACAATTTGTACATTGAGTTTTGCATTTGTTTGCTTTGTTACAAGTTACAGGTCAAATCTTGCGTGTAATTTATAGTAATTAGTTCACACAAACACACCATATTTTCCTGGCCCAGCCCCCCGGTCAAATTTTAGAACCCAATGTGGCCCTCGAGTCAAAAAGTTTGCCCACCCCTGATCTAGAGCATGTGTGTATCAATAAAACTGTATGTCACCTTTCTCCTCGGCTTCTCCAGTCATACACTGGATGAAGGCAAATATCAGAAGGATCAGGAGCGAAGCCATGCCAATGCCTCTGAAGGTCTCTGCAGCACCTGGACAAAATGCATCAATTTGCCACACATAACAAAAATGTAATGTTAACTTTTTCCATAATTTAAACTAGATATTTTATGTCGGTCAGAGGAACCGTCAACTGTCAATCATTCCAATAAATTAAATGGAGCGTGAGTGTATATAGTGAGAGTGCAGGAGTTTTCAGTTCAGAGTTTAAATTGTTCAAATATTCACAACTAAGTACAGGGATAAGGGCAGGGACAGGCGGTAGGTGAAAACACTTGAGCCTCAAGCTCTGGAATAAGGCATATATACAAAGCTTTTATAAATGCTTGTTAATCATTACCTAATCATTGTCAAAAATAAAATAAAACAAATGTTTAAAATTATTTACTAATCATGAACAAAAACTAACTGATCATTAACTATAAGGCATATTACAAAGCATTTATGAATGTTTAGTACTAAATAACTAATTCATTAACACAAATAAACTAATCCTTAACATTAACAACCCCGAACACTAACCCTAACACCTAATCCTAACCCTAGTAATTTGTTATAAAATCAGTGTGTTTGTCAATGATTAAAATGTATATCTATGCCTTATTCTTAAGTGATACCGTACCTTTTAACAGAAATATAAGTTACCAAAGTAGCTGACGAAGACTCCACCAACCATGGCTCCACAGCCACGTCCCAGTCCAAGGTGCAGGCCCTGGAGGATGCCCTGAGCGGAGGTGCGAAGGGCGGGTGGCACGGCAGCGCTTAGGAAGGAGATGCACGCTGCCCACACGGAGGCATGGGTCACTCCTGAAGAACACAAGGTCAATACAGGGGAACAGCAAGCTAGTGATCAGGAGACACTGGGCCTGAGAGTGTCACAAGAAGAATGTTGATTTCTCTTGTAGTTCTCAACAATAGATTTACATAGGGCAATTTTCGATCCATCCATCTTATTCTGCTTATCCGGGGCCCGGTTGCGGGGGCAGCAGCCTAAGCAGGGACTCTCAGACTTCCTTCTCCCCAGAAACTTCTTCCAACTCCTCCGGGGAATCCCGAGGCGTTCCCAGGCCAGCCGAGAGACATAGTCCCTCCAGCGTGCCCTGGGTCTTCCACAGGGCCTCTTCCCGGTGGGACATGCCCAAAACACCTCCCCAGGGAGGCGCCCAGGAGGCATCCAAAACAGATGCCCGAACCACCTCAGCTGGCTCCTCTCGACGTGGAGGAGCAGCGGCTCTACTCCGGGCTCCCCGCCCCCTGTGTGACTGAGCTCCTCACCCTATCTCTAAGGGAGCGCCCAGCCACCCGGCGGAGGAAACTAATTTCAACCGCTTGTGCCCATGATCTTGTCCTTTCGGTCATTTCCCAAAGCTCATGACCATAGGTGAGGGCAGGAACGTAGATTGACCGGTAAATTGAGAGATTTGCCTTTCGACTCAGCTCCTTCTTCACCACAACAGTCCTCCACCAATCCGCCTTTCAAGCTCAAGTTCCATCCTTCCCTCGCTCGTGAACAAGACCCCGAGATACTTGAACTCCTCCACTTGGGGCAAGGGCTCCCCATCCACCTGGAGAGGGCAAGCCACCTTTTTCCTGTTGAGAACCATGGTCTCAGATTCTCATCCCAGCTTCTTCACACTCTGCTGCAAACCGCATGTTGCAGGTCCGGGTTTGATGAAGCCATCAGGACAACATTGTCTGCAAACAGCAGAGATGAGATCCTGTGGTCCCCAAACCGGACACCCTCCAACAATTGACTGCGCCTAGAAACTCTGTCCATAAAAACTGTGAATAGAACAGACAACTCTGCCCCTCTCTTCACCCGAGTGTCCAAGACACGCGGCCGGAGGTCAGATGACACAACAACAAAGTCGATCATTGACCTCCGGCCTAGGGTGTCCTGTGCACTGATGGACACCCTTGTGCTTGAACATGGTGTTCATCATGGACAATCCGTGGCTAGCACAGAAGTCCAATAACTGATCACCGCTCGGGTTAAGATCGGGGAAGCCGTTCTCCCCGATCACCCCTCTCCATTGCCCACGTGGGCGTTGAAGTCCCCCAGTAGAACAACGGAGTCCCCAGTCGGTGCACTGTCCAGTACCCCTCCCAAGGACTCCAAGAAGGCCGGGTACTCTGCAGTGCTGTTTGGCCCGTAGGCCGCCACAACAGTAAGAGACCTGTCCCCCACCCGAAGGCGAAGGGACGCGACCCTCTCGTCCACCGGGGTGAACTCCAACACGTGACGGCTGAGCTGAGGGGCTATAAGCAAGCCCACACCAGCCCGTCACGTCTCCCCGCGGGCAACACCAGAGAAGTGGAGCGTCCAGCCCCTCTCGAGGAGATGGGTTCCAGAGCCCAAACTGTGCGTGGAGGTGAGGCCCACTATATCTAGTCGATATCGCTCAACCTCCCGCCCAAGCTCAAGCTCTTTCCCCCCCAGCGAGGTGACATTCCATGTCCTCAGAGTTAGTCTCTTGTGTCCGGAGATCTGATCGCCGAGACCCCTGCCGTCGACTGCCGCCCAGATCTCTCTGCACCGGCCCATTATGGATCCTCCCACGGGAGGGCGGCCCCACGTCGCTCTTTCGGGCTGTGCCCGGCCGGGCCCCGTGGGGAAAGACCAGGCGCTCGCCATCGAGCACCCATCCCAGGCCTGGCTCCAGGATGGGGCCCCGGTGACGCCGATCCGGGCGACGTAAACGGCCTTGTTATTGTTGTCATCATAAAGGGCTTCTGATAAATGCTGATATTTTTTTTTTCAGTCGGCTAGTTTTATGGCAAACAGCCTTATTATTTTTTTCTCCCACAAACCACCCTAATTTTGACCCCCTGAACGTCAACGAAAATTATATATTTTTTCAACCAAAAATTCAGGATCGGTGAAAATTTGAAGAAATAATGACGCAAAATTACTCGCTAGCGCCACTTAAAATTTCAAAAATTATATTATGAGCCTTAAAGGCTTGAAAATGTGTCAAAATGACCTAGACCCAGGTGCGATTAGTAATTATTTGCAATTTAGATTCCAAATGTGGGTGTGGCAACCTCGTTTACAAAAATGTAAATGTTTTTAAGTGAAAAGTTTTATACTTGCACATCACTGGCATGATGTCCTATTTCCCGGTACAAATATACGTTTTGTGCAAAATGATGACCTGAACGCCATGATGTACAGTATATATGTGATCGACCACGGGAAAAACCGCCACAAGTCGGCTCGGACCAAACAGAGATAAAGCTATTTTTTTCAAATGTGTGATTTTCGTTTTTTTGCAGAATGTGCTGGTTGAAGTTATGAATGAGCCCCTGTGTGCTTCAGATAACACTATTGGCTGTCCTAAACATATACATTAAGCTGTTAAAAATGGGTAGTTTTCGGGTCTTTTTCAAGCGCTCCTCGGGGCGTCACCTTTTTCTAGCCAGCGCATTGTTGATCTTTTTCCACCAATCAGCTGCGAACCACATGGCTACAGCTATGTGTCCTCCGTGTTCTCCTCTCAGAGACATTATTCATTACTCCAGACTGTCTTCAGAGCTTACATTCCCTGGACTACATTGCAACGGAATTGAGGTACTTTACTCTAAAGTATTGCTTTAACGCTGTGTTTTAAGGTGGTTTCGTGATGTCACTTTAGTAGCCTCGTCACTTTTGCCTCGGGTACCGGAGCAGAGACAGCAATGCTAAGCTAACATGCTGCTTCAGCGCACTCTATGTTATAAATACGGGCTTGAATTTAATGTGACTACTACTGAATAATTACCATCACGTACTCTCTTGAAACTAGCTGTTTTGGGACGGTGTAATGTCTGTATCTTCGTGTTTTTTTTACTGTTTTTTACTGTAGCCCGCGTTAGCCGGTTTAGCTCGTTCCAAACTTATTTGTTTCACTTTTCAGAAGAGGCGCTCACAGCTGGAGTTTATCAAAAACTATGCAGCAGTCCATTGCATTAGAGCTTCGACTTTGCAAAGTAGGTACTATGTATTACAGATCATTTACTTAACTTCCCTTTATTAAATGTACAATAAAGTATTGCTATTCTGCAAATGCAGAATAGCAATTATAGACACGCAATAATGTCACATTCATGTGCATATAACTGATGTAAATAGAGTTTATTTTACCATTATTATTGTTAGTATTATTTTGTCTTGCGCTAGCTGCTTTTATTTTATTTCATCTTTATTTTCCCCCTCCATTCCTTATTGAGAAATGAGAGGTTCTGTCTATAGGAGATTTTGTTTATGAAGAGTTCTTCTATTAAGAGTATTTTTTTAAACTTCCTATAAATTATCTGTCCTTTTCCTCTGTATCAACCTGCGTTGCAACAATGAACTTTCTCCATGTGTGGACAATAAAGGAATATCTTATCTTATCAAATGTCACATGTCTTAATCTAATTCCTTCGCTCTCTCCCTCAGTCTTCTACAGATATACTTTCCCTCAAACCCTCTGCCTCCCTCCATTAAGGCATGACCAAGAGACACAAAACTTTTGCTGACATTTACTGGGCCCGCCTGGCCGACATCACAGAGGGCGTGGCTGCACAGTACCTGGCATGGAGACCCTGAATTGACACTCTGGCCTCCTACCACACTCCACAGGACTCCCTCCATTGCACTCTGTTTTATGAGAGGTTCAAGAATGAAGTACTTAAATCTAAATTTGATGTTAACATTTCCAGACATACTAAAACTATAGCATGTGATAAAATGTTGGTAGAAAAAGAAGGAGTAACTGCTTATTGTCAGCTGATCAAAAAACAATTGGATTGGAATAGAATGTCTGAGGGTAGCGTGTCACACTTGTCCCTGGCGGTCTCACTGGCTCATCAGGTGAAAGATTTAGGACTGATTGGCATCCCACGGAACTACACCCAGTTACAGAGACATGGTCTGGGTTGTGAGCTGCTGGTGTGCTGGAACTATCATCATCCAACAATGAACACTCCAATTCTACCTGTACTTATGTCCTTTAGAGAAGGATCCCTCTAAATTTAGACCTGCTTCTTACTTTAGGGAAATTAATGAACTAGTCACTGAACCCCCCTGAACTCGACCCGTACAGGAGTTTGCAAACATTGGAACCATCTCATACGTGGTTTACCACCAATGAGTTGGCCAATGCCTTTTTCTGCATCCCGCTGTCTCCTGGGGTCCGACATGTTTTTGCTTTCACCCAAACGGGTGCGAAACTACAATACACTAGATGGCCACAAGGGTTTAAATTAAGTCCTGGAATCTTTAACCAAGTGCTGAAGAAAGTGCTTTCAACCTTTCAGCTGCCAGAGAGTCATACTGATACAGTATGTGGATGATCTCCTGCCGGCGGCTCCCACTGTCTCAACGTGTCTGTCCACCACCAAAGATGTCTTGCTGAGGCTTCACAAGTGCGGCTTTAAAATCTCTCAGTAGAAGCTACAATGCTGTAGGAGATCTGTGAAGTTCTTAGGATGAACAGTGTCTAGTGTAGTTAATTGTATTTCTCCTGAACATATAAACATGATCCAGACCCATCTTAAACCCATGACTGTGGACACATGCTCTCTTTTCTTAGCCTCTGAGGCTACAGTCGCCTGTTCATACCTGACTATGCGTTGGTCACTGCCTCGTTGCGTGCACTTATTCGTGAGAAACGAATGAAGAAGAACACTTCCACCTTGGACTGGACTTGTGTCTGGAGTGTGTCAACATGGCTGACAACCTCGAACCTCTCTTGTGAGGGTTCTCCTCATGACTTTGTTTCTCTTACTTTAGTAAGACCTTGGCCAAGGCACGATCTGATCTCCCTTTTAAACCTCTAATTGAAGGCATAGTTTTCTTTACTGATGGCTGCAGGAAATTATTTTGTGGACTGGTGTTCTTCTACACTCTCTGATCTTGGAACTTTTGAAGACTCAACTGACCAACCAGTGCATATCTACTTGGACTCTGCTTACGCCGTGGGTATCATAGTCACTTACCTGGCAGAATGGAGAAGAAATAATTTCAAAACAGCTAAAAGAGGTCCAGTCAGACATGCAGATTTACTCAAAAGGTTAGATTATGCGCTTGTGTTGCCCTCAGCTATCACTTTTGTTAAATGCCCTGCCCACACCAAAGGAGAGGACTTTGTTTCCAGGGGCACTGAGGCCCAGATTGCCTGGCCAAGAGAGCGGCAGGTTATATCACCTTAGATGGTGAGTAACTTTCTGCTCTCCACACCACTGCTACCTACATTATCTACTGACGCCATTGTCAAAGCCCAAGCTGACTGTTAGTCTGAAGAACATGCTAATTGGACACTATCACTGTTATCAAGATAAAACTGGCCTCTGGCGGGGTCCCAAAGGGAAGCTTGTTCTTCTCACTGGACTTCTGCTAGACGCGGCATTAACTGAAGCCCATGGTCCGTCACATGTTAACCTCACTCCTGGCACCATCCCCAAAATGACCCATTGCACATGGGCCCATTGTAATTCCTGTTTTGTCTGTCAAAATTTGTCCATCAAAATTTCAATCCAAAAGCCACTCTGAAACCCGACATGGAAAAGTTTGCCCGTGCTACATTGCCTGGAGTGGAAAATAAGATAAGATAAGATAAATCAGCAAGGGGAAATTCCAGTGTTACAACACGAAGAAGGTACAGAAGTAAATAATAAAGAACTGATAATTTATAATTAACCCTAAAAAACACTCTTAATACAAAAGTCTTATAGAACTCTTATAATATAATAATAATAAAAAAACGTATACTCTTAATAAAAAGTAGAAAATAATATTAACACATTAAAACTCGGTTACATTTATTTACAGCTGTATACCATTGATTTTACTAACATAAGTAGTAGAGTTTGTGGCAAATGTTTCCTTTTGACTATTATTGACTAATTTTCCCACTTTCTCTAAGCATATCCATGCTCCAAATCAAATCTGACAATGGTTCCCTTTTAAGAATGTTTATCTGCAAAATGTTGAAGCCATGCTTGGCCTTCGATACTCTTTTGGCACTGTTATCATCCCCAGTCCCAAAGGAAATTTTGAACGCGTCAATGGCACTTTAAAATTACTTATGGCAAAATTTTAGCTATCACTGCCATGAATTGGCTTGATTCATTACCCCTTGCTCTGCTTGCAGTAAGAGAGACTGACTGCAGGGCAACGGGACGCACCCCATTTGAAATATTGACTGGAAGAACCATGCCATCTCTCCAGAAAAAGATCATAACGTTTACACCTCTCCTGTTTTCTACAAACTCTGTTGGGATCAGTAACATGCCTTGGCATCTAGTCTTTCCACCCAGATCCACAAGGAGGCGGTCCCTGCTCCGGCTGAACCTCTGCCCGGCAAGGTTCTCCTGAAAGTGCTCCGGAGATCTTGGACTGAACCTCTGGTCCATTCACTGTCAAAGCCAGGACCTCCCACGCAGTGAAACCAGTGGCAAAAGGAGAATGGTCTATCTCAGATTACCCCTGCCACGAGAGACTCTTTAAAGAACATTTCTTCTAGATAACCTTTTTACATTTTATTGTTTTTCTGTCCTTCTGCTAATCATTTCTGCGTTGTAGACCTTGTTTGAGTGCTGTTTTTTAAAACTCAATAGTTCTCTGGGAGGGAGGGAGGGAGGGAGGGAGGGACGGACGGACGGACGGACGGACGGACGGACAGACAGACAGACAGACAGACAGACAGACAGACAGACAGACAGACAGACAGACAGACAGACAGACAGACAGACAGACAGACAGACAGACAGACAGACAGACAGACAGACAGACAGACAGACAGACAGACAGACAGACAGACAGACAGACAGACAGACAGACAGACAGACAGACAGACAGACAGACAGACAGACAGACAGACATTATAAATATAACGCGGAGCAGGGATTTCGGCGCTTCCGGACCGCCCGTGTAAGACGCCACACATTTGATAGGGACATTTTAGGTTAGCGCTCCGTTTATCTGTATTAGTCTTGTAGATGGCAGGGATTAAACATCTGATTGATTTTAACTTTCTGATACTTGCCCCTTCTTTCATAAACGAGCACGCCGACAGTGCTCAGTGTTCAATGTTTTGCTGTTTGTGTTGCACTGAATCACCTGTGAATTCTGTTTATCGACAAATGGCAATAAACCCTATTCTGATTCTGATTCGTGGATTATAAAAGGCATCAAAATAGCATCAAAGTATTTCCATTTCAATATAGTAACTTCTAATTCTGATTCAAGTCCAGTTCACATCAAAAACAACACTCCTCTTGAGTCTTTAGTGACAGGGGGAGGGCTTATCTCAATGAGATGCAAATGAGCCCCCCTGTGACTCTGGGCTCACTCAGGGGAGAATCTTTAGAGGCAGTTTTCTCAGTGAAAAGTTTTGAGAGTTGTATACATTCAAATGACCACAACTTACTCAAATATTATCAGATGTGCATGAGTGAGACATCATTGTATAGCTTTCAGAATCTGTGAATAACTCAAAATGTCTCCGGGTAGACTTGTAACTGGTTTATCCACGGTCAGTCACATATAGCTATATTTTACAAAGGCTTTACAGCACCCCCTTGAACATTTGAATTAAGTAGACAAATAAAATTTGGCAGAGAAATTTTTCACTAGCAAGGATCACAACCCCCAGCTAAGCTGTAAAGTGTTTATTGACATACGAGAAACATGAACAACAC
>NW_027315723.1:44233990-44241490 GCF_026437365.1 Eucyclogobius newberryi
GACTTTTGCTTCACATATAAAGAACTATCATGCGCATTTTAGCAACAGCAAGATGGATAGTTTTGGTCATCTCTTATGTAATGTCCGCGTTAGTTATTGTGCAGATAAAGTGCACGCTAACCCTTGTGAGTAAATGCGGTTGTGTTCTTCCTTGTAAGCGACCTGCTTCCTTGTATGGTTTGTTTCCGGGGTCATACATCTGCATGGGTCGTGGAGCAAGCGCACTTGTTTCAGCGCGATTACGCAACCGCATAATCTGGGTGTCTCAATGGGAGATTTTGAATGCCGATTTCTATCGGAGTAAGGTGTTTACATGCACACGAGATGTCTGATTGTATCGGATTAAAGCATCTATTAGTTTTTTTTTCGTTTGCATGTAAACCCACTGACTGTAATTTTCATGCTCCTGTAGCTTATTTAGATATATTCCCTGCTGCAAATGAATATCAACAGCTCTTATTTTCTGACCATGTTTTGTGGTAGGTCTTTACACCTTAAAGCAAAGTTTTAACATGCATTTGAATCCTATGCTCCAAAGAGGTGAGCTGATGCTGTGGCACATTTGGTAAAGGAACCTGGCTTGTAGACAGGAAATTGTTTGTCCAAACCCAGCAGTAGATATATGCGGTTTTGTGTTTTATACCTGTGACACATGGCACTCATTCAAAAAGCACAGACGGCCTGTCTGCAACAAATGCAGGACAATCTCCGTTTTCTGGAGCAGAATGTAAAATATAAGGACCTGATGAAATTGCATGAAAGGTTGTGGGAATTGTCCGCGCACTGTACACGCAGATCTGGACCATCACTGGATCTAATGACTACAGGCCTGTGGTACTGACGCTGACTGACTGATCCCCTGCAGTTCGCCTACAGAATCAACCAGTCTGTAGATGACGCCATCAACCTGGCACTCAACTTCATCCTGCAGCATCTGGACTCCCCGGAAACATATGCCAGGATCCTGTTTGTGGTTTTAAGTTCTGCATTCAATACCATTCTCCCTGCTCTGCTCCCTTTTTGATATATGTTGCTTCTATTATTATTCATTGTTTTTTGTTGCACCTTCATGTTCCTAGTTTGTGAATTCTGTTCAATGGCAATAAATCCCTTTCTGATTCTGATATAAAAAAAAAAAATCAACAAAAGCTGCGAAAATAAAACATGACCTTGCACATTGCTCCCTGGCCCTGTACTGCTGTATCCCGTAACGCTGAGGCCTAACGTGGATGGTAAAATTATAAGATTTACCTCACCGCACAAGGTATCTGCTCCCTATCATTTATCCCTGGACTTGGACGTATTTGCCCAATGTGGGCCTGTGTGTTCCTACGGTGTTGTTGTTTTTTTGCCTTGAAAATCTTCTGTGGGCTCTTTAACGACCAGATGCCCATACCTGAAGAACTTGAAACTTCCAAAGAGGTACACAATTAAGCCAGACAAATAAACCCGCTGATGGATCTAAGAGCGGACCACAGCAACCTCCCTGTACAGAACCCAGTTACCATCAGTGGTAGACATCCAAGAAAGAGTTTCAGGTATGAAATACTGGACAGCACTTGGCCCTGACATGATTCACGCATACTGGCTAAAGAAATTCAACACTCCATGGGCGCCTGGCAGCACAAATGAACCAGCTTCTAAAGGATCGGACTCACCCTGAATGGCTAACCGAAGGGTGTACGTTCCTGATCCTGCAGGATCCCTCCAAGGGTACAGTCCCATCCAACTATCGGCCAATAACAGGTCTCTACAACATGGAAGTTCATGTCAGGCTTCATTGCGGCTACGATGAGTGGGCACATGGATTAATACATGAGCAGAACACAGAAGGGCATCGACAAAGACACCAGAGTAGACAAACACCAACTCCTCGTTGAAAGAACTCAAGTCGCTCAAGACTACAGAACATGACACACCAATCTGTGTACTGGCTGGACTGATTACCAGAACCCATATAATTCGATACCACACACATGGATCACTGAATGCTTGGAGATGTACAACATCAACAGGACTCTCTAAGAGCCTTCATAGCAAACTTGATGTGGCTGTGGAAAACCACCCTTACCCTTGAGGGCACTTACACAAATGTCCATCAAATGTAGCATATACCAAGGAAACGCACTGTCTTCACTGCTGTTGTGCAAAGGCCTGGACCCAACACCCTGAGACTATACACTAACCGTAAGGAAGGAGGCCGTGGGCAGGTGAGTGTGAGAGCCACTATCCAGAATGAAACATCACCAAGATCCACAAGTACATCAAGGACGAGGCCCTAACCGATGACCTGCTCATTGAATGCCTCAGGCAATGGGGAACAGAGGATGAGGTGCTTGAAGAGGGACCATCCCAAACTAGAGGAGTGGCTAAAGCAGATCCCTGAAAAAACAGACATCTCAGTCCAGAAAAGTGCAGAGCTAGGAACAGCAAAGATATCACGCAGAACCCTCAAGCTTCCTGGCCTCTGGTAGAAAAAGGGACGAGACCAGCTATAGAGGGTGAGAAGGGATTAAAAAAAATCTTTACATACATGCACACACGCACGCCGATATAATGTGGTTTTAGTGCCCCCCAATATTGTGTTTTGTGCACATACAGTAACACTGCAAATACAAAAAAAAGAAAGACCATGGCCTTTTTGCCCTGTGAAAACAGAACAACAGAAATCCTATGTTATAGTATACTTGAGTTTTCAAGTAGGAGTTTTTCTTTTACTCTTGAGTAAAATTTAGTTTGAAGTAACTTTATGATTGAGAAATTATTGGACCATCTGTGCTTCTTGCACTGCTCCTTCTGATATGGTTTAGTTTGTATAATCTTTGTAGAAAGTGTCGGTGTAATCCCTCATTCGTCCAGGCGTGTTCCATAGTAGAAAAAGCTTCAGTTGTAGTCATCTGGACTCAGTTTATTTTTTCAAACTGAGTCCAGATGACTACAACTGAAGCTTTTTCTACTTTGTAGAAAGTAAAACTCAGTCTTGCCTTTAGCCGACACTTGCCTCAATGAGCTCCTGTTTGTCCTGTACTTGCACTGCTTTAGGTTTGTAATTAATAAAACCTTTCCTCTGAGCCACTGCTACACTGACGACCACAACTCATCGTTTGAACAATCATGTTTTCATGTGGTTGTTTATTCTAGATAAACACTTTACTTTGTTTTTCAGCACATGTTCTAAATGCCTCTTTTCAGTCTATCTGCTTCTTATTTTTGCTCTACACTTCTTGCCAAACATCGGTTAAATTATGTCAAAAATGCCTTTTTGTTAGATCCATGGTCAGATCCCATGATGTGTTCTACTCTGATCCGTCTGCTATAAACATCGGGCACTTGATATGCTCCCGCCCACTGTCTACATGCAGCCATTTATACACCAGTTCAACAAAAATAACCAGCGAGCTAACGGCTAAAAGAGAGCCAGCATCCAATCGGAGATGGAGAGGAGCATTTCAGATAGACAGCCTGAGCAGCTGATCAGTGTTCAGAGCAGGGAACGTTGCAGAGGAGTGAGTCAGCCTCAGCTCTGCACAAATGACACATTTTCATATGAAAGTGGTAAAACTACGGCACCAAAGCAAATAAAGCTGCCGACCCACGGCCCCATCAAAAAATGGCCGGCCTTGTGAGCTAATGAGGCTAACAAGGCTAGACGGGGTTCTGCCATCCTGGATAAAGAATCGCGTGTCATTATAATGCTGGAGGAAGGCGAAGACGTGACGCTGCACCAGTTACTGGTGTGTGAGATCCCTTATCCCTGTGACGATCTGCTATTTTTGTGAAATCGTCATATTGTGATACTGTGTTTCTATTGAATGCTGCCATCTGCTCAAACACACACACTTTTCCTCTTAGAGTTCTGCCTCTGTAATCCTCTGAGTGAGGTGGATTTAACCAACTTTCAAAATGACCAGATTACTTTCTTACCGCTTATAGGCATTAGAAAAATACAATGTACATTAACCGATAGAATTTAAATCATGATCTGGTTCACCCCCACTGTGACGTAGCCCTGAGAATCTTCTCTGCTGTTTTTAAAACCATGATTCATCGCCAGACAAATTTCTGTCTAATCACAATCTGTACTGCTGAGCGCATCCTTATATTTCCCTGAGAACCTTCCAGTCTGTTGTAAATGCCTCTGTAGCCAGTAGATTGTTTTTATTTAAAAATATTTGTTTTATTCTAAAACATGAAGGTCGTGGCTACAGAGCCGCGGCGCGGTCAAATAGCCCAGCAGTTTCAGGACCCGCGGCACGGCCATAGCCTCATGGCTAACCCTGACCCTAACCCGGCGCGGTCAAATAGCCCAGCAGCTTCAGGAGCCGCGACACGAAATACCCTATCAGTTTTGTCCGCACGCCGCGTCTATGTAGCCACTTCGAAACATGAAATGCTAAACTATAAATAAACAATAGCATGTTTAATGGTTAATAACAATACAAACAATGAAAAATATTTGTCCTTTATTGCTAAGTTTTGTCTCAAACTTTTCTAGAGCTTGTCTGTAACCTAGACCTAGAATAAAGACTGGATTAAAGTTTACAGCCTGTTATGTTTTGGTAAAGCAGCAGACAGCATCTGTCTATGCAGCATTAGTTTTGTTCCTGTTTCTGTGAAGGAATAGCAGAGTAGACTCTTAATTACCAGAGCGCAATATCGACAGACTGATGTTGGTGCTTTTAGCTGATATTATTTAGCGATGTGAATATTGGGGCGATACCGATACTGAGCCGAAATATCTGTGCATTCCTTATTAGGCCGCGGTTATTTTATTACTTGGTTTACGGATCCGCCGCACTTAGATTCTTGATTTCTACAATATATAAATAAAATAAATTATTATAATATTTTTTTTATATATAAAGCACCGCTGACAATGCAGAATAGCGTTAAATTAAATATAAAAGCGGTATTAAGTCAAAAGATAAGGCCGCTTGAAGCAATTTTTCGTCAAAATCCTGCGAGAGTCATTTATTTTGGAAAGCATTGTTCTGATGGAGCGGCGCCGTCCGGCGAGAGCGCGGGCGCCAGTTTCCCTGTCTGCTGCGGGCCTTTATATTGCAAATATACATTTTAAACCCAATCTGTAAACCAAGTAATAGAATAACTGCGGCCTTACTATTGTATGTAATGTAATCTCTGCTATTTGTAACTGTTCTTGTTGTCTGACTGCAGCATAAAACTGGCCTTCCCATCAGCACGTACTTCAGCGCAGTCAAGCTTCGGTGGCTCATGGACAACGTAGACGAGGTGCACCAGGCAGTGCTCTCTCACCGTGCCATGTTTGGGACTGTGGACTCCTGGCTAATTTGGGTAGTACACATAGTTCAAACATTCAAAATCATTTGTGTTTAATAATTTTGTGTCCTGTTTGTGTTAAGTGTCTGACTGGAGGACAGTCCGGTGGTGTCCATTGCACAGATGTAACCAATGCCAGTAGAACCATGCTGTTCAACATTCATACTATGGACTGGGACCCTGAGCTGTGCAAGTATGGTGCATTGTTTGAAAATACAAAAAGTGTCTAGAGATTAAATAGAACTTCCTTATAAGCATTGTACCTCATTTTTACTATGGGAGATTTTTAGGACCATGTAAATACCAATAAAGTATTTACTAAAAGAACATCTAAATTATGTTTCAGATGTAAAATTAAAGGAATAATAGAGGATTTTTGCGACCAATCAGAGTCTCATTTCCTTGTGACGTGGACAGCCCAGTAGTTCTTCCACATATCAATCGTTCCCTGCGTGCTACTGCACACTTGCAGGCTTGTTCCAAGGATAGCAGCACGTTTCCCTGGCTGCGCATGCATTGTTGATAGGCCGGTGTGTGTTTAGCGACGCTAGCGGTTAGTTCCTTCAGAGTACTGTACAAAAATGGCTAAGGGACGACAGAGAGCTGGCTCATAAGAGACGGAAATCTGCGGAGACAAGAGATGCGATGCGATAAGTCGCGCTAATAAACAAACTTGTAACAGCGGAGCTGTTGTGTGCTCATGCGCGAGGTTTGATGATGAGTGTACTCACGCATTTAAAAAATCCTCTATTATTCCTTTAACGAGTGGTTTACAAGTCGATTTATTACATTTTAAGCAAATTGCTAAACTATTTTAATTTAATAATATAATTTCAATAATATAATTTCAATAATAATAATTGTATTAGTGCATTCAAACCAAAATGTCACATATTAATTAAACTATTAACATTACATTTAATACAAAAAAAATTGTCAGATTAAAACCAAATTTAACAATATATTTACTAATTTAATTCTTAATCATATTTTTTATTTTAAAAAAATTAAGTCTTTTTATAAAAATGGATTTATAACAATTAGCTTTATAATTCTGCAATTCACCAACATTTTTAACATTGAATTTAACAAATATTTTTACACTACAAATAAATCCCATCTAGTCCAGAGTCTCTTTCTCAAAAAGGTCATCTTTCAAATGAAGTCCAAATGTAATTTTTTCAATTTTTCAAATAACTTTTATAATTTGTGTCCAGTCCTTAATTGTCGGTGCAGTTGAGGTTATAAATTTTTTGTGATGGCCTCCTTTCCTGTAGCCAGAAGTATGCTCCAAAGGTATCCATTCACTGTGTCCCTAGCCGTGGATTTGAGGCCCAAGTACATAATTCTGAAATCAAGTGGGATGGTGATATCAAAGAGTCTGCAGTGCTTTATTTATCACAGTCCAATATTTCCAGGCAACAGGACAAGTCCCAGAACACGTGATAACTGCTGCCCCTCCAGCCACGACTCTGTAAAACTGATCAAGTTTGCAGACGACACCACCCTCATCGGGCTCATCTTGGGCAGGGATGAATCTGTCTACAGATGGGAGGTGGACCGGCTGGTGTCCTGCTGCAGAGCTAACAACCTGGAGTTCAACGCCCAGAAGACGGTGGAAATGATCATGGACTTCAGGAAAGTCATAGCCCCCCAGCAAACCCCTCACCATGACCAACCAACACCAACGTGGACTCCTTCCACTTCTTCGGCGCCCCCGTCACCCTGAACCTCAAGTGATGGCCCACCTTCAACTCCCTCATCAAGAAGGCCCAGCAGAGAATGTACTTTTTGCGGCAGCTAAGGAAAGCCAAGCTGCCAGCGTAGATGATGGTACAGTTTGACACGGCCATCATTGAGTCCATCCTTACCTCCTCCGTCACTGTTTGGTATGCTGCGGCCACAGCTAGGGATGAACAGGAACAACTAAGGTGATTAGCTGCAGACATCCATCTCTGACGGGCCTGTACGTCTCCAAGACTCTGGGACGAGCAAGTCAGATCACTGCCGACCCTTCTCACCCTGGACACGGACTATTTGAGCCACTCTTCTCAGGCAGGAGGCCACGGTCCATGCGGACCAGAACCTCACGCTACCAGAACAGTTTATTTCCCTCTGCCATTGGACTTATGAACACTAAAAACCTGCCACTTTAACTTCAATTTAATCAACCACTCACTGCACTGTTCACTTTCTCCTTTT